>NC_079456.1:8531542-8534042 GCF_903798145.1 Danio aesculapii
ATAATAAAGGTAATTGTCACTTTAAAATCTTCACAAAAAATGTGGTATAATCTGGCAACAAATCTAACTTTTTTACTGAATTATTTACAATATTGTTATAAAATAATTATAATAAATAGATATTTGAGACCATACTGTATATGACTTTAAAAATTTATAATTTCATATTTTTACATTAAAATAGCATGAAAATAATGCAAACTTTTTGTTATTGATTTGAATTCTAGTGACGGTTTTTGTTTAAATATTAACAATGATAATTCCACTATTAATAATTTAATATGAACAATTATCATTGGAATAGATGTTTAATATTATTTATTTATTTTGTATAAATAATAATAATAATAATAATAATAATAATGATTAACAGTAATAATAATAATAATTATAATAATAATAATAAACAACGACAACAACAACAACAACAATAATAATAAAAATAATAATAATAATTATTATTATTATTATTATTATTATTATTATTAAATTAAAATACATTTTTTTCCACATTAAACATTCTGAATGTAATTATAATAAACTGGACAAATAAAATAATAGTGATATAATAATGATTTACAATAATGAAAATATTATTTGATCAAAATGTTATCAAAACACAAAAATGTCTAATTTAATATGAACAAAAATCATTTTATTAATGTGCAACTTATAGTTAAGCAGGAGAAAAACCTGTACTGTTATTTTTTGTGCAGCTGTTTATTTGTATACAGGGAAGGAAACCAGTGTTTTAATTATATTTTGTTAAAAAAAAATGTTTAATAAAGTTTTAATAAAGGTTTTAACTCTCGAGTAACCATTTATGGGACAATACCACATAGATATCGTATACAGTCATTCCTCCTAAAAATACCGGGATACGATTTTTTTTGCCCATATTGCCCAGCCCTAAAAAAAAAAAAAAAAAAAAACATTCAGATGTTTCTCCAAGAGGTTTAAAAACACTCAACCAAACTAAATCAACAAATAAACAAAACCAGAATGTCCCTTTGTTGGCTCACCAAGCACACAAATACAATAAAGCATGCCAACAAATGAACTTAATGCAAGTCAGATCAGCTTGAGGTGCCCGAACCATAATTACCAATTCCAGCAGAACAACACCACAAGCAGAAACACGGCGTCCTGCGGGACAAAACCTGAACCCGCTGCCGTTTCATTTCTTCAAACGCTGAACTCCCGGAGCTTAATAACTGTCTCTAGCGTCTGTTTCCAGCAGCCAATTAAGCGGCACTTCTTTCTGCGAGTGACACCGAGCTTTTAAGAGCAGTTCGGTTCAGATCAGTGCGGATATTTCCATGGCATCCGCGTTCGGGCCCTAATTAGTAGCCCGGTGTCTGTTCGGGACGAGACGCTCCAGCGGGCCGAAGCAGACTCAGATGCCTTGAAGCGCAGGTAAGTGTGCTATAGAGAGCTAATGCTTTCATCTTACAGAATATACATCTTTAGATTAATTGTGCACTTTTTAGACAGAATGGTTAAAAGGGGGTCATAGTTTACACTTTTGGCAATGAGGTCTCAGGGGTCCCAAGAATGTCTCTGCAAAGTTTCAGCACATGGTTCATTTATTATATGCTGTTTTTGTGTGTCTCTTTAAATGCAAATGAGTTACTTCTCAGAAGGGGCGGAGCCTTTACAGCTTGTGCCTCAGTTACCACTGCAACGAAGAGGGCAAATACCATTAATTGAAGCTTTTAAGATGGCTTTTGGGTTCTTGTTTATATTAATTGTGCATTTCTTTGACAGAATGATTGAAAGGGGGTCATATTTTATGCTTTTAACAAAAGCTCAGAGCCTTTTGTTAAGGCTCTTCCCAGAAGAGGGTGGAGTCCCAGAAGAGGGTGGAGTCTTTACAGCTTCTGCTTCAGTTTCTCCTGCAATGAGGAGCACAAAACATTGTTAATTGTGGCTTTTAAGATGGCTATGGGGGTCTTTTTTTGGACAAAATGGTTAAAAGGAGGTCATATTTTACATTTTTAACAATGTTTAATATGTCTGAGGAGAACCAAGAATGTTCCAGTGAAGTTTCAGCTCAAGATTTCTCATGGATCATGTACTATGTATTATGTATGTAATAAATCCGTCTTTTTGGTTTGGAAATACAAACATGCAATTTTTGTTTGTCTCTTTAAATGTAAATTAACTGCTACTCTCCTCCCTCTTTTCAGAAGAGGGTGGAGCCTTAACAGCTTGTGCCTCAATTACTCCTGCAATGTGAACCACTTTTTGGATAGAAGAGTTAAAAGGGAGTAAGGGGGTGTCTTTCAACAATATATAAATAGAAGTAATATGAGCAAATTTCTCAGGAGATCTCAAAGTGTGTCTGTAAAGTTTCAGTTCAAAATATCTCATGGATCATTTATTATACTATGCTGTAAATCCCCCTATTTTGGGATGGAAATAAAAACATAGTTTTGTGTGTGTGTGTACACGTGTATATGTGTACATATCTTTAAATGCAGATGAATTGCTGCTCCCC
>NC_079456.1:8541542-8566542 GCF_903798145.1 Danio aesculapii
TGCTTCACAAAGAGACTCACCTAGCTCACTCTATCTTAATGCACATTTTGAAGTATCACATCAACAATGAGTGACCTCAAAACCTTTTTTTTTTAACACTGACTTGAGGTGGGTTCTATGTGAAAAAGAGTTCATGTAAATAATAGTAAAATGAAATGCATTTGCAGAATAAATTCTGACGTGGCAAAAATAACTCAAGTGACTAATCGAAGGTTTATACTGATTGTATTTTTTGGTTCTGCAATACCTCCATCAGTCGTTGAACAACTTGATGGAAAAGCACCAAATTTGCATTTTTTTAGTTTCCTTTTTGCAAACTTTGAACATTTAGTTAAGATGAAACCAACCCAGGCTATTATGGAAATTATGTTCCCCAACCTTAAAGTTTTTTTTTTCACCTCAGGTTACAAAACTATTGGTTGGGTTTAGGGAAGTTAAGTAGTGTTTTCAAACATGAACGTTAGAGAAATAGCACTGCGAGCAAATAGTTTTACCTTAATTTTGCATTGCTTTTAGATTTTTTATTGGAACATGCTTCACCGCACTCGAACCTGAGTGATTTACATTACAAGTACAACATCTTACAAGGTGAGCTACTGAGCAAGCTGGCCATGCCAGAAAAGTTGTCTATATGGAGATAGATAGGAGAGGAAAAGGTATTCGAATGCAAAGTATAGATATTGTTAAGCAGTTGTGTGGTGTATTTGTTGTTGTGCAAAGAACTGAAATTAATTTGTCGATAATATGACCATGTAAATAACATTAGTGTGAAAAGAAACAAAAGTTGCTAGCGTCATACTGCTTCCTACCCTTCATTTTACCTGGAAACTGCAGTCAACCTTTAAGTATGTTTTTACCATTTCACAAGAATGTAGACTGAAGCATGTATTTCCAATGACACTGTGCTCGATAAAACCCAGCTAGTCCAGAGGTCTCCAACCCTTATCCTGGAGAACCATCATTTTTCACCTATATATCCAACTAAAACAACCCCATCTGAACAAGCCTGTTAAAGCATTCAGATCAATTTGATCCGGTGATTTAGAGCAGGATTGCAACTGGATGGCAAGATGGCACCTCTCCAGGGTTGATTTCATGTCTAATCTCTGAAATAAGCCCATCGACTAATGTGCTTTGTACATCATTGATAGTTGTAGATACTATAAGAGACCACACTGGCATCCCATCCTCAATTAGAAACCCATGACTCTGACCACCAGCACAGACGCTGAGCATCACATCAGAGAAAACTCAAGAGTTTCCACACGGGTGGATTATTATTATTACTGTTTATCATGCAAGAGACGCTCTCTCCATCACTCTCCCCACTTCATCTTTCTCCCTCTTTCCCCAGAGCAATGATAAGTTCCTGGCATCGGCTTCCTCGTCTCAAACGCACACTTCCTGTCTGTGAAAGAGCCGAGCGGGCGCTTCTGATCTTCTCCAAAGCATTCATAATTGATTCTTTAAGGGATAAGCTGCTCAAGATCATTTCATATTCCCAAACCCGCTTCATTTTTATTGAAAAAGCCTAGAGTTTGGAGGGCCGGCAGTCGCTCGGGTTGATATTTAGGCCATTAAACGAATTCATCAGATCCTGGTCGTGTTTTGTCAGGATTGCTCCGGCCTCTTGCTCAACCCCTGGCATAATTAAAAATGTCAGCGAGCTGTAAAGCGCTGGAGGTGTTTGGCTCTGTCTAAAAGGCAAGTGTAGACTTAGTTTATCTCATTCCCATTGGGGAAAACCAATTTTAATGGGAGTTCAGAGCATACGGATTGCATCAAGGCCTGGTACAGGTGACATCTGGTGCCAGCAGATGTATGCTTTATTAAGTCTGTCGGACTGCCAAAAATATGTGTATCAACAGCCTACGAACCACATGCTGGCACCTCCTACTGGTGGAGTGAAGAAAAGACGCCCACAAGTGTCTGACAGCTCAAAATAAGCAAGGTTGCGAGCAAAATAAAAGTTTATTTTATATCATTTACAAAAATCAGCACAGAACCTTTATTGAGTCAATTGTAAAGTGTATAAACTCCATTTTATAATAGATGGGTCTTGTCTCACCTGAAGGCCTTTACTTTGCAACAACAATTAGAACACTGGATGTACATAATCTCAGTTATCAAACAAGTAATTTGATCCAACTATACTAATTTGGAGTTCATAATTTATAGTTTACCAAACACAAAGCTTAAACAATGAAAAAGTTCTGGCAAGCATGAAGTGCTGACTTCATTTACCCTGTTGAACCCACATTTGTTTTGTTATCATTATTAAAATGGAGGGTTACAAGAACTGGTCAATCAGAAAGAAGTATTTCAGAGCATAATGTAACAAGGTTGCTTTTATCATGCAGAGAGCTGAAGTACAACAGAAAGGTACATTTTTAAAGTGTTGTCATCTAATTGTACTAATTTGCATTCTCGTCACATTCGTTCAGATTGCAATCTCACTACTTGAGTAAAACAAAATTCAGTGTGGCGCTTTGCACTCTAACAAATCACAATCTATTATAAGCAATTAGGAAAAGTCAGTCAAGCTTTAAATGATGACAGAATGGCACAGGCGAGAACATCTGCTGAGACAAAACCGAATTTAGAGCCGAGTGTGACACACACCGATCCAGTCAATGTCCCACGGACCCCTTGGGTTAAACAGTTTTAGCATGGTTAAAGTGAATCAAATTAAGTGATCATCACAGATAATTAGACGCTAATAAAATGTTCCGCATTTTATTGATCTCCGAAGCCCTTCATAGAGGAATATTGAATCCGCTCCACTCAATGCTTAAGCAATCAATATCCCACAAAATAACAAGACGAAGCCTCCATTAGGAAAGAAAAGACTCATAATAGGTCTTGTTAATATCTCAAGTTTCTTGGATAAGTGAAAACTGAAACGTACACCAATGGAGCTGCTCTCTATATTAGTTTTACTGTAAAATACCCAAAGGAATGACTGTATGCCTTAATATTACATACAGTTGAAGTCAGAATTATTATTGCCCCCGTGAATTATTAGCCCGCGTTTATTTTTTCCCCCAATTTGTGTTTAACGGAGAGAAGTTTTTTCAACACATTTCTAAACATAATATTTTATGTAATTTTTTTTTATTAATAATTTTTTTAGGGGTTTTCACCTTTATTATTGTATAGGACAGTAGAGAGTATTGACAGGAAAGCATGGGGAGCAGAGAGAGAGGAAGGATCGGCATAGGACTGCGAGGCGGGAATCAAACTCGGGTCGCTGTGAGCACAGAAGTGCATGTGTCGACACACTAACCACTACACCACTGGCGCTGAC
Source organism: Danio aesculapii (assembly GCF_903798145.1). Taxonomy (NCBI): domain Eukaryota; kingdom Metazoa; phylum Chordata; class Actinopteri; order Cypriniformes; family Danionidae; genus Danio; species Danio aesculapii. The sequence continues at coordinate 8,544,850 of NC_079456.1, forward strand.
AAACATAAGTTTTAATAGCTCATCTCTAATAACTTATTTATTTTATCTTTGCCATGATGACAGTAAATAATATTGATTAGATATTTTACAGACACTTCTATACAGCTTAAAGAGACATTTAAAGGCTTAACTAGGTTAATTAAGTTAACTTGGCAGGTTAGGGTAATTAGGCAAGTTATTGTATAACGATGATTTGTTCTGTAGATGATCGAAAAAAATGAGCTTAAAGGGGCTAATAATTTTGACCTTAAAATGGTTCATAAAAAAAAAAAAAAAAAATCAACAACTGCCGAAATAAAACAAACAAGACTTTCTCCAGAAGAAAAAATATTATCAGACATACTGTGAAAATTTCCTTGCTCTGTTAAACATAATTTGGAAAATATTTAAAAGAAGAAAAAAATTCAAAGGGGGGCTAATAATTCTGACTTCCACTGTAAACAACATCTCATAATGAAATATAAAAAAAAAAAAAAAAAAAGAAAATACATTTTAGCATAATTTCTAAGGTATTTCGAGATTACACACAACAACGGGCACTGTATTTGTTACTATTATTAATGCAACACAACTGGAAAATACTGATTTACTACTCATTCACTTCTATATTTTGTGTACATATTTGTCGTCATGTGAGACTTTGTTTTTTTCTTAAAATCTCAGACAAATTATACTCAAAATCATTAAAGAAATAATGAACTTAATATCTAAAATCTATGTACCATTACCGCAACCAATGTTCATGTTAAAGTGTTATGTTATTTTTAAAAAATTGCTTCTTTTTCAATGCATGCACAGAATGTACTATGTCAGGTTTGTCATATCATTTTGAAAGTGATATATAAGGTTTTATCAAAATGTTTTAAAAACTGTTGTCGATTGCGTTTTGGTAATGAGAACAATCAAATCATACCTGTTGATTAAAAATAAATATTAATTAAGAATGACAAAATTTACTTATTTAACCAGGAATGTCCCGTTGAGATACAATATAACCATTGAGTTACAAAAAAAAGTTCATTTCACAAATAATATAAACCTTAATCAATTAATAAAACATGTGCACTGTTCTAAATTGACAGACTTTCAAATATTTTTAAATATAGCAATCGATGGTACGGATGTCATATGTAGTATATCTTTAAGCTCATTCCATTCATATGGAGTATACTTAGAGAACGCACCTAAATCTGCGTGAAAAAAAGTGGCATCTTAAGTACGAGTATATCTGCTGATCTGGTATTATAAGTATTTGAGCAGTACAACAACAAACTAGATATATACTGTGGTAAATTTACCAACTAAAGCTTTAAAAATTAAAACTAACATATGTTGTTTTCTCCTTGACAGTAATGAGGTCGAAACTGTCATTGTATATTAATTACAGTGATGTGTGTGTGCACTTTAACCAGTAACAAATCGTAAGGAACTATGATTTAAAAAAAAAAAAAATCCAGATTTAAAAAAAAAAAAAGAAAAAAAGAAAGAAGGGAGGTAAAATAACTCTACATCACTGTTAATATTAATTTCTTTGTAAATGTCAAAGTGAATTAGAATAGATTTTCTAATTCTGATGGAAAGTGAATAGATTTTCTAACGGAGTTGATTTTGTTAACCATTGTGTTAAGATTTTTATGGCTTATTTTGGAAATTGTTTAAAAATGTCCCAAATGGTAAGTAAAGCATTTTAAATTAATGTAGACAAATGCTTCAGACTTTGTTTCTAATAATCTGAAGAAAAATAATAATAATAATAATAATAATAATAAAAAAAAAGAAAAAAAAAAAAGAAAAAAAAAATATTTTTTGTTTGAAATTTTAAAACCAAGTTTTTTGTGAGAATCCCAGCAAAATCATATTTATTTTAACAGATCATGTGATAACCAAAATGAATGCAATGGGACGACATTTAATGGACACCAGAAGACTGACCAAAATGTAAAACATTCTTAATGTTGTTTTGGTCATTCTAAAATCCCTCAATTCTAAAGTCTGTCAACAAAGTAGTTTGATATTATTAAATCCCAAAACTTTTAGATTAAAATGTAAAATACGCAGTGCCCACAATGTCTATTTTTGTTAATAAATTTGAAAAAAGTTTCACTAGTTTATCAGAAATGGACTATTTTGTTCTCTTTGACTCATTAGCTGGAAACGCTGCTTTTTTTGCAAACGTTTTATGCGACCATTCCAGATTTGCACGCGTCTAATTTGCAACTTTAGATGGAAATCTAGTGACTGCTTTCATAGTAATAAGAACAAAAAAAGAATGAGCAAATGCCTGGTGACAAACTGTTTTATCATGACCCCGTATGTAAAACATCACCCCTCATTCACCCTGTCCCTCATTAGCCCCGCATTTACAATTCACCATCCGGGATCTAATTGATCACTACAGTAATGAAGAATTGATTGATCTGGAGAAGAGGATTGTGGGTATCATAACACCGAGATCTCCAGTGTGCCCTGAATGACAATGAAGACAGTGTGGGGGAATTAAAGAAGCTGAATGGCACAGGAAGCTTCAAGAACTCAAACTTCACCTAATGTGGAGCTGAGGAATGAAAGCGTTTTCAGATCACTCAGAGTAATTAGACAAGCAAATACAATGTGTAGAGCATGCGGCGGAAGATCTGGGAGAGCTAAAGCCATCAGCAGGTGTCTGGCAGAGAGATTTCATTGATTTATGCCCATTATCAATGTTCCTGGAGTCCTGCGGAGACAGACAAAGCGATGGATTGACTGGCTCAATAACAACAACAACCTCAAATGCCAAGAGCAAGTGGGCGGGGCTACAGACTGTAATGACGACAGAGATGAACCAATCCAAAACTAGTGGGGTATGTTTTCCATTTTAGAATTTCATGTTTAATTCAACGTGCTACTACTTGACACTTCTGTACAACTATTTTCAGTCAGTAATGGCGTTTCCGACACCGAAGCGATTCAGCGCGGATGAGTCATTTGTAATTTGAGCATTTGAAAAGAGAAATGTTTTCCAGCATAGTTATGCGTTTATCCAGGCAGTCCACCCCCATAATTGGTGCCATTCTCAATGAACTGCGGATCCCTTTCAAATCTTGGTGAGCTGTCTATCTAGGTGGTATTTTAAGGATCCCACAGGCATGCTAATATCCAAAAACATCCTTAAATGAAACGTTTTTCTTTGGCCTTTAAAAGGGTGATCAGGCCAAATAAGTTTTGAGGGGTTGAAAGCAAAATTGTAAGATGTTTTTATTAAAATGTATCCACTAGAAAAGTGTTTTTCTAAATAAATGTGCTGCTTTATGTACTTACATTATTCTAAATGTTTTGAAGAATGTTCAAATCCAGATAAATAAGCTATTTTAAAACTAGTGAGAGAGTGTGTGCTTTGTGTTCATGCAAATTACGTCATACACCCTCAATTTCTGGTGTGAAAACCGGATCAGCAGTTGCTATAGTGTCTCATTTTGCTTTGATGGTTTTCAGTCTTTATCCATTTCATAGTACCATTATAATAAGTGTTACTTTAAGTGTTAATAGCTGTTAATAATAAACCATTTCTACAGGATGTAGGATGTAATGAAGACCACAACTGCCTTGATTCCACACTTGGTCACAACCCGTCATCAATCTACACTTTGTTTGTTGTGACTATGCTCCCTCTAGTGGCAAAAATCATCCTGTGCATTTATAAATGCTATGAAAAGTAAGGTTTAGAACAGAGGTGCCCAAACTCGGCCCTGGAGGGTCGATATCGTGCATATTTTAGTTCTAATAGCAATTAAACACACCTGAACCAGCTAATCAAACTCTTTTTTGGTATACTAGAAACTCCAGGCAGGTGTGTTGAAGGAAGTTAAAGCAGCCCTCCAGGTCTGAGTTTGGATACGCCTGGTTTAGAGACTTATATCAACAATGTGTGAAAATATATGCGAAATGCTACAAAGTGGCATCGCCACCTACTGGCCTGGAGCACAGAATATAGCCTTTAGTCATTTTAGTATTTCATAAACTTGTAAAAAAATTTTAAAGAAAAAAAAACTGTTTTAGTACATGTAAATCTCTTAAAGTCAAGTGCTATTTTGGGATTTCCGCCTGGATTTTGTCTACCCAAATTCAAAAGCTTTCAAATCCGCATGCAGAGGTGTAAGGCAAAAGAAAACCCTTTGGAATTTTCATAAACACACTGTTGAAAGTGACTGACAATAATTGTATACGTTGTCTGTTTTATAGTAAACCCCTCCAAAAAAGTAGGCACTTTTTTTGTAAACTCAAATTTGAAAGTGTACCTTTTTAGGTTCTGTGTGCTCTAGGTTGATGTTATTAATTTTGGCTGGTTCCTGGACATGTTAGTAATCATAGGAAAAAAGAAAAATGTTTCTATCATAATCTATGCAAAGTTTATCTATTCCAACTGATGAGAGAACAAAACCACTTATGGGGTATTGGGCCCATACAGAGCTTTAAAATTAAAAGAATGCAGAAGTAAATGCTGTCACGGACCCAGTACGCAGAGTTTAAGAGGTTTCAAAGCAATAAAGGGACAGTCCACCAAAGCTGAAAATCCAATCATCCTAAATGGTAATTTTGAGGGCAAAACTGTCCCTAAAAAAAATACCATAAATGCAAATATATTACTAAAAATCCCACTGCTCGCTAGCTTACTAACTGATTATGTAACAAGAGCTCATTTGTAAGTTCCACTTCAACACAATGACCACAAAATGATTCTCTATAGGAATGCATCTTAATTACAGCCTCTGTTGTAAAGTTCAAACGTATTGAGTGGTGCGAAGCGTCAGAGGGGTTTAATAAGTCTCTGAGCAGTTTGCCAATACATATTCATTAATTATAACGGCAGATCAATTAGTTCTGATTGAATCCGCTTTTGCCAATGGAGATGGCGATCATAAAGGCACAAATTAGCCACTGATTGGCCACTGATATAAATCCTCACTTAAATCTGTACTTAATAGAGTACATAAGTGTGTGTGATGAGTAAAAACCAGTGTGTGTACAACAAAATTGTATCATGACTGTGTATATGACCTAGGTGTTTCTTTGCATGTCTATGTAAACCAGCTCTATAAAAGTACAACTGGGTCAATCATTATACAATTTAGTGTCCTCGTAAACCACATAAACAAGTACACATTAAAACCCTTAACAAAAAAACAATCATACTTCATTGGGTCTTTTGGCATATAAAATAGCACCAGGTTGAGGGCTAGGTTTAGATGTAGGGGTAGGGTAAGGTCATATAATAAGTATTTTACCACAGTATAAAATACTTTAGAGTCCTCATAAACTACAAGTATGTGTGTGTGTTTTAGCAGCAGGTTATGAGCTTGACTAGCAGCAGGGGTCACACAAGCACAACAGGCTCAATCACTTTCTGACCTCTTGGTCAAAACGCCAGCATTACCATTTCCTATTTGACACGGTGAAGATGAAATATCACCTCCTATCAACCGCCGCGCATACAAATGAGAGAGGCTGTTTGACTCAGCAAAATGATCAGTTCAGAAAAGCACGAGCGCATACTACAGTATTCTACAGTTTACCATGGTATTTCCCAGCTGAAGAAAAAAATATAATAATAATTATAAAAAAATAAAAATAAAACGCAATTTATTTTCATATCTGAGGCCTAAAATGACTGATATGGTAATTTTTTTCCCTTTGCAGAATCCCGAAGGGACTGATGGAAATTTTAGAATGGTTATAATAAAAATTATATTGGTTTTAATGGGAACTGTTTAGTCACGTGGTTCTCTACAGGTAATATTTTTGCCTTTCTGTATGTTAAAACTAATAAATCCTAATTTAAAATGTCACAAAAACACACACTAGGCCATTAAAATGCACCAATGGTTCAAAACTGATGGCTTTTCCTAAAGTTTATGGCATTATATGCTATAATTCTGGTGTTTTGCATTGAAAATACACAACGATGTTGTAAAATGCTTATTTTTTTGACCTCAAAAACCATTGGACTCTCAAAATAACTGAAGAGACTGATAGAATGTTTATAATGGTTATATTGGGTTTAATGGGAACTGTTTAGTTGTGGGTCTCTATTGGTCAGTTTTTTTTTTGCCATTGTATTTGTTAAAACATAAATCTTAATTGAAAATGTCACAAAACACACTAGAGACCATTAAAATGCACTAATGGTTCAAAACTGATGTTTTTTCTCAAAGCTTATGGCATTATGTGCTATAATTCTTGTGTTTTGCTGTGAAAAAACACAGCCATCTTGTAAAATGCTTGATTTGTTTTTTTTTACCTCAAGAACCATTGGACAAAATAACTGAAGGGACTGATGGAATGTTTATAATGGAAATTATATTGGTTTTAATGGGAACTACTCAGTCATGTGGGTCTCTACTAGTCATTTTTTGCCCTTTCATTTGTTAAAACCAATAAATCCTAATTAAAAATGTCACAAAACAAACTAGAGGCCATTAAAATGCATTATTATTCAAAATTTATGGACTCTCTCAAAGCTTATGACATTGTGTGTATAATTCTTGTGTTTTGCTGTGAAAATACTAAACAATCTTGTAAAATGCTTCTTTATTGACCTCAAGAACCATTGGACTATGGTTATAATGGGAATTATATTGGTTTTAAATGGAAACTGTTTAGTCATGTGGGTCTCTACTGGTCTTTTTTTGCCCTTCTATTTGTTAAAACTAATAAATCCCAATTAAAAATGTCACAAAACACACTAGAGGCCATTAAAATGCACTAATGGTTCAAAACTGATGTCTTTTCTCAAAGCTTATGGCATTATATGCTATAAATCTTGTGTTTTGCACTGAAAATACACAACGATTTGGTAAAATGCTTATATTTTGACCTCAAGAACCATTGAACTATGGTTGTAATGGGAATTATTTTGGTTTTAATGGAGATTGTTCAGTCATGTGGGTCTATACTGGTCAATTTTTTGCCCTTCTATATGTTAAAACTAATAAATCATGTTTTAAAATGTCACACAACACACTCGTGATAATTAAAATGCACTGATGGTTCAAATTTAATGTTTTATCATGTCTTTAAAGCAGACCTATTATTCCCCTTTCAACAAGATGTCCTTACAGTGTGTATATGTGATGTTTCAACTCAAAATACCTTACAGGTAATGTTTTTTAACTCTTTGAAACTGACCCTTTTAGTCTTTGATTCAAATTGTGTCATTTTGGTGACTGTCGCTTTAAATTTAAATGAGATTGTGCTCTTATTCAAAAGAGGGTGGAGCTACAAATGCCAATGTGTCAGCATAGTGGCAGATACAAAAACAAGGCTAACATCCTATGCTAATGAGGGAGAGATGGTCACTAATGGGCGGGACTTTCCCCCTCGGATGACATGTACAATGGGACAATGTCAATCAAAGTGTTTTTACAGACTGTTTTTATAAAGTGTGATTATAAAAAAAAAATTAATACATTAATACCATTAGAAGCTGGCTATATTCACTGACGGTTGCCATATAATTATGTTTAAACCCCTTACAAAAGAGATTTTTGCCTAATAGGTCCCTTTTAATGGCATTAGTAGAAACCATCTGTAATGTTTCGCATTATTTGTTCATCGGTTTCAAAAATGGAGGTCAATAATATCCTGCACTATGGACTAAAAGTTGGTTACTAGAAGCAAAAAGAATAACTTGTGTGGGTTTATGGCTCTATGCTGAACTCCTACTGGATTATTTACTTGATCAGCCAGTCCTGAAATCTGCTGGATGATTATGAAAATACATTGTATATGAAAGTGGCTCTAAAAAATGCCACGGAAAAGGCGACTATGCAAAGCGGTGAATCTATTCACTCTTTTGCGCATAAAAATGTAAATTCAGGCCAGTCTCAAATGCTGTTTATTGGGGAAGTGAAAGTAATCGGCTTTGCCTTAAACTCACAAAAGGCCTTCAATTTCCCGCCCTGCATTGCTGCAAGTGAGGAAGGGTAATCGTCCTCCATAAACGGCGGAAAAAAAAAAACTTCCTCAGAATTCAGTCACAAAAAAAAGAGCCGATATGTTCAGAGCGTCTTTGTGTATTCTTTTTTTCTCCCTCATAAGAAAACAATGGAGTCCATTCAGATCAAAGTACTTGTGGAGAAGGAAAGAAAGGGAAATGAAAGGTCGGAAGAAAGACGGGCTCGTTTGATTGAACGGGAACACACACACACACACACACACACACACACACACACACACACACACACACACCACACACAGTGCTGAGCCCTGTTGAACTGTCCGTCAATCACATCTAGCATTCACAAGAGTCAGTCGCACACATCAGTCAGAATGCAACATCTAAAGCGGCGAGCGGAAACAGAGGCGAGCAATGAATCTAAAAACAGCACCGGGATCTAAATTAAGCGTAACAACGTGGAAAACAACAACATATTTACATATTCCAAAACATAAAGCTGGCACCTCGGGTCAAAATAAATAAATTATAAAAGTTAACATGTAGACCGGTGTAATTAGCTACTTATTGTAATTACTTTTCTGCTTAAATATAGTTGTCACGGTTCGCTCACTCAAAAGATCTCAGGAACATATTTACTAATAATATAACACTCACAACCAGAGGAGTATTAATAAGACATGACTAAACTGATAACAAATAGGGAAAAGACACAGGTGGGACTGATGAATATTAACAAATGGCAGGAAAACAGAACAAAGGAATCACATGACATAAGCAGAAGCACATGGAACAAACACATGGGACATCACATGACAATTACATGAACAACACAGACACACCAGACTCGTGACAATAGTAAGCGATCACTTTTCTTTTTTTTAGGTAATTTAATTAGTTATTTTTACATGGTTAAATACTGTACATTAATTCTACAGAGACCTATAAATCAAATTAGAGAAGCAGAGTAATTGTATTTTTTTCTGTTATACAAATATATTATGCTGAATAATTATATTTTAAGAGCCCTTATTATGGGTTTTTGAAAACGACCTTCCATGCAGTGTGTAACGCAGCTCTAAGTGAATGAAAACATCCAGCTGAGGTTTAAATCTGAAAGTGTACCGTGTTTAAAACTATTGATTAATCTATAAAAGAGTCGACTCATAGTGGTTCGAATGAATCGCCGCTGCAACAAGTCTTTAGCTGTGGTGGCGTGACATCGATACGGAACTCAAGCCCCACCCATTTGTTGCACGTGCAGACCTTGGAAAAATTCCCCCCCCCCCCCCCCTTATTTTCCCTGATGAAGGGCTGTGAAGAGTCAGTGGTTGAAGTTTATTTTTGCACAAATACCTCAGCATTATAGCCCCAGCCATGTGCTGTGTTCCTGTCATTTTTGTGACGAGTGCTTTAGCAGTTTACATGCTTACAGCGGGGCATACATTGGCCGTTTGTTTAAGGAAGAATCAGAAAAGACTATTGACGTATGAGACTTTTTAAGAGTTTGACAGGAACTTTATAGTACACAGTTCATGGACCAGTTTTTGTCGTCTACTTCACAAGTGTAAGTAAGCACATTTAAAATGGTTGCCTCCTTGTTTTCTCTAGCTTGCAAATTATGTATTTGTGTTTTGTTACTTGTAACCGCCTGTACTGTATCTGGTTAACTCTTTGTATTCCGATATTGCATCTAAATCCATGTTGAAAATGTGATGCGTGCTGTTTTGTTTACGGATTTAAATGCGTTTGTGAGCTCGGGATTCTCTGTGGTTTGGAAATGGGTCATAATGTTGACCTAGTGTTGCAAAGTGATTGCTAAGGTGTTGACATTTCTATCGAGTTGCTAGAGTGCTTCCGATCTAACCAAGTTGCAGAGTGGTTGCTAAATTATTCTGAGTGTTTAACACATTGCTATAAAAAAAAAAAAAAAAAAAAAAAAAAAAACACACTATGGGGATATGGTGGCCACCAAAACCAAATCATTTGCAAACATTTTGGGGTGGTTGCTAAGGCGTCACCAAGTGATTTCCAGTGGTTGCTTGGCAATTATTGGCCAAAAAGCTGTTACATCTATATGAGAAATTATATTTTAATACTTCCTCAAAAACCCGAGCACGGCTTGACGTAGCAAACACAGCTAGGAATGAGATTTCATCAGAACAGAAGAAGAAAAAAACTCACATGATTTTCCAATAAATGCTGAATTGATGAACACGAGGGTATTATTCTCTGAAGGGACCAGCGCAACACGTCACCTTTACAGCTACACCCACATGAAGTGCTGATATTGGGCTGAATATCAAAAATTTGCTCTGTGTGTGTGTGTGCGTATGTGTGTCTTAATATTTCTGGTTTGAAGCCATAAGACCGTGAGCGGATACACCCACTCATTCATTCACACATCCGTCTTTCCAAAAACGAGATGAGGAAAGCAGGGTACGAGCAGACAGCAGCGCATCTGAGACCCTCACGCACACAAAAATCAAAACACAAATGCTAATTTACAGCCTAGACGCATAATGCTAAAGATTTACTGCTTTTTTAGCCATCAATATGCCTTTTAGAGGGCATTTTCTGTGATTGAAATTGATTAGATTTCATAAATGTTTAGATTTTAACATGCATATCACAACACATTTATTAACAGCAAGCAAACTTGCCCATAAGTGACAAATGAATGTAATTTGCCACTCATTTTAATAATTCACAACCTATCCATTTTTCATGTGATTATTACAATTGGGGGGGGGGGGTATTTGGTTTATGCATACATTGTATAATAAATTGATTCCTATTAATTTTTCTCTGAAAAACGAATGGGGGATAAACAAAAACTAACAATATTATTTAATTTACTAGCCAATTAGTGAAGTATTCAAATAATCCACTATTTTGAGGAGATAATTGGAATATTAAGTGACATCAGATCACAATGTAAATCATATCAAAACAATATTAATAATTCACAAAACTATCCATCTTCTGTGGTAATTAAAAAAAATCTATTCTTATGCAATTTACAGAGTGTATGAATCAGTTGTAATTACATAAACGTATTTAAAAGCTATATACATCTAATTGTCAAAAACACATGTGTATTCTGTTACGCCATTTACAGCAGTCAGCCAATATGTAGTCTTCATTTTATAATTGAATTTAGGCATCTCAAAAAAAGCAATAAAGATGTATAAAAGTTGTGAGTTCTTGTGCGACTTATTCTCTAGTTTACAGTAACCCCAGTTATGTATTTTATTAATTATTATTATTATTTTATGAGTGTCATTGAAATTAGTTGAAATATTGTGATTTATGTTACTGTTAAAAAATTTACTTCATATAATTAACTCAATTACACTTATGCAGACACGGATCACGCGTTAAGGGCGAGTTATTTAAATGTTAAGTCAACGCAAAGAGGTGAATAGACATCCTGCAATGCGAACTATGCGATTCCCGCAAATGAAGCGGGGTGAGTTGAGCGGTTTGCACATTTGATGCATTTAAGGCGCGAATTGCGCAAATCACTTGAGTTGGAAAATCTGATCTTTAGCGGACATTTTTGCCGCATTAACCAATCATGAGCTTTCTCTTGTAGGGGCATGATTACAACGTAGCGCCTGTTGTTGGTGTCCCGAGGGGAAATCCTCTTCGGATACCGGATAACAGTTTAATCAAACTGGGCTCAGCTCAGTCGGAAGCACAGCTGAAAGCCTCCATCATCCAGGTATATTTTCTGGAGGAGTTGATGAACTCACAGAGCTGGGTGCACCTCTTAAAGGATCTAGTGGACTCAGACATGGTGCCGAATGAATCTATGCTGTTTTTCAGCCTTCCTAAAGCACATAAACACAGCTATTCTCTCAATAAAACTCATGTTAGCCATTTAGCAATGAAGCTAGTGCCACTGGTCAGACAGATGCCTGCCCATGACATGAATCCGCATCTATTGTGAAGTGAATTTGATGCGCGAATGAAGCGAGCAAACTCAATATTCACGTGTCTATTTCCACACAAATAGTGCAATTTATTCACGCGTGCCGTGTCTGGTGTGAACACAGCATAAAAAAAGCTATTGGTTAAGTTACTTAAAAAGTGAGTAAACCCATTAGAACTTGAAATTGTTAAGTTGAAGTATTGACATGAATCATTTACTTAAAGTAACAGGTTTACTCACTTTTTTAAAATTTCTAATCTCTTTAAAAGCAACAGATGCTCACTTTTTTTAAATAGTCAACTAATCGCTTCAAAAGCAAACTGTTTACTCCCATTAAGTCAGGGGTGGGCAAACTCGGCCCTGGAGGGCCGGTGTCCTGCATAGTTTACCTCCAACACTAATCAAACACATCTGAACATGCTAATCAGTGTCTTCAGGACCACTAGAAATCTATAAGCACGTGTGTTTGATTAGAGTTGGAGCCAAACTGTGCAGGGAACCGGCCCTCCAGGAGCAAGTTTCCTCACCCCTGCTTTAAGTGAAGCCAACTAATATCTTTAAAAGACAAAGGTTTACTCACTTTTTAAAGTGAAGTCAACTAATCACTTTAAAAGTAGCCGGTTTACTCGCTTTTTAATTAAAGTCAACTAATTGCTGTAAAAGCAATGAATTTACTCACTTTTAAGCCAATTAATCACTATAAAAAACAAAGAGTTTACTCACATTTTTTAAGTAAAGTCAACTAATTAAGAGTATGAGAGTACCAATGAGTAAACCCTTTGGTTTTAAAGTCAACTAACCACTTAAAAATGTGAGTAAACTCTTTGCTTTTTAAAGTGATTAGTTGACTTTAAAACCAAAGGGTTTACTCATTGGTACTCTCATACTCATAATTAGTTGACTTCACTTAAAAAAAGCAAAGAGTTTACTCACATTTTTAAGTAAGGTCAACTAATTATGATCATAAGAGTACCAATGAGTAAACCCTTTGGTTTTAAAGTCAACTAATCACTTTAAAAAGCAAAGAGTTTCTCACATTTTAAGTGATTAGTTGACTTTACTCAATGTAAGTAAACTCTTTGCTTTTTAAAGTAAAGTCAACTAATTATGAGTATGAGAGTACCAATGAGTAAACCCTTTGGTTTTAAAGTGAACTAATCCCCTTTAACATCATAATAATAAATTCATCAAACTAACTTAAAGCTTGACAGCGATGCATTAAAAACAACTTTTTTTATTATCAATACAGCAAAAGCATGCAAACATCCATAATATCTGTGAAACAACAGGGCTTCTAGAGTATTTTGGGAAACCCCAAAAATGGCCCAAGAGACATTTTGGTGGTGCATTAGAAACCATTGGAGAGACCTTGAATTTCTACAGCCTGTTAATCTGGGAAACAGATAAACAGAAACGCTGAAACACTGAACTGGCTGAATGGAGTCCTCAAAGGGGAACTGAGCATTAAATACAGTGTTTAAACGGTTTGTTTTTTATGTTAACTAGTTAAGAAACTTTCCGCTGATGTCCTGCAGGGAGTTCTCTCTTCTCTGAAAATATATTACAGGAGCAGCGAGACGAGACGGATGGATTTATACATACAATCAAGCGCAAACAGCTGAACTCAGACTGAACCCGGGTCTGTTTTTAGGTCGCAGTGTTCTCTCGCTTAAAGAAACCTGTGCTAAATGGCCCTTCTGGTGTCGTGTGGCCTCTTATAATGAAAGCCTAATTAAAGCCAACTGGCCAGTTTTTTCAAGACACTATGAGAAACAACAAGAGATTCACGCGAATGCTTGAATGCTTCAGACACAACAAACTTACTCTGGGAATTCATACAGCTGGATAAATGCAAATAGTGCAGTGCAAAGCTGTATATGATGTCCATTAAAGGGATAGTTCACCCATTTTTTTATATTGCCATTGTTTACTTGTTTCAAACCTTCATGAGTTTCTTTGAAGAATGCTGACAACATGCAACCGATGACTAGTGATGGGAAGTTCGGATCATTTTACTGACTCGCACCTTTAAGATGAACAAATCCTTTGAGTCATTTCGTTCGATTCGTTCAATTTGCAAATATTATATTAAAATGTTACGAGATGCTTCCAAACACATCTACAACTAGCCCAAATGTTGATCGCACTACAAACAAGTACAACTACAATGCTACTACACAATGCAATGCTACCAAGAAAGAGAAAATAATCCTTCATTGTTTACATGGTGTTTTATGATTAGCTTTGCTTACTACTTCTGGCTTGTCTTGAAATTTGAGTCATTCGTTCACCTGAGAATGACAGTCCCATATAAGCTTAACCAATGCATACAGTCTGAGCCGGAAACACCCATGATTAGTTCAGCTTTGGGTTTTTGAGTCACTCGTTCATCACGTGACAGCATATGATTGGCTTCTGTCTTTCACATGATGAATGAATGTCTCAAACCTCAAACTCAAAAAAATAATAAAATAAAAAATTATAAAAAAAAAAATAATAATTATCCTCCATCTGCACAAATTTGCACATGTTTGAATGAACGAAACCGTCCCCTGAGAGGGCTTATCATTCTTAAGTCACATAAAAGATTCATTCATATGAACAAATCGTTCAAAATGAACAAATCATTCAAGAACGACCCATCACTATCGTTGACTTCCATAGTGTTTGTTTTTCAAACTGTGGAAGTCATTGAATACAGCTCTTCAGCATTCTTCGAAATATTTACTTTTGTGTTCAACAGAAGTAAGAAACTGATAAAGGTTTGGATTAATTAATTTAAATTTTTGGGGTGAATTTTGTTTAAATAGTAAAATATACATTAATATATGAATATAAAATCTGCTGAATGAATGACAGATATAATTGGAAAAGCTCAAGAAAAGATTGACAAAAACAGATGGTTGGAACACCTGACAGAATGACAGAAATGGTGGATAGACAGAATAAATAACAATTAGAGATGAATGATAGAAAGAGAACAACAGATAGAATGATTTAAATAGGAGAAAGAACGATAGAATATTAATTCTATTCATTCTGTCTGTCTGGATAGACCGACAGTTACTGAAAAAACCCCAGAGAGATTTACAATTGGAAAGCATGCAAGTAATAATGACTGATTAAAAGGAATGATAGTTGAAGTCAGTATTATTAGCCCCCCTGAATTATATAACTCCCGTTTTTTTCAGCTTCAACTGTGTATCTGTAGAAAAAATGAGAAGTAAATGACGATTGAGAGAACATAGAAAACAGAATGGTCATTCTGTCCTCCTTCTGTCATTCTGTCTGTCTAGATAGAAAGAGTGACAGATAAAAAAAATTATAGATCGACAATTTGGAAAAGTATGATAGACTGAAAAAAAAATGATATTTAAGGAATAACAGAACTATAGAAAAAAAGAACAGTAGAGAGAAATCTGAAAAGAACAGAATGGTTATTAATTTCCGTCTTTCTCTCATCGGTCTGTCTGTCTGGACAGAAAAAGAGCGACAGATACAAAAAAAAAAACAAAACGATCGACAGTTTGGAAAGTATGATAGGCTGAAAAAAAAAAAGACATTTTAAGAACGACAGAACTATAGGAAAAATGAACGATAGAAAGATAAAAAGAACAGAACTGTCAATCTTACCATCCGTTTATATCCGTTTTGTCTGACTAGATGGAATGAAAGAGTAATACAGAATGAAGGGCAGAAGGAATGATACATTGAAAGAATGACTGATGAACAGAAAGAACACACACGAAAGAATGACGAAAAACAACAGACAAACGGATAGATATGATGATAGAATGAATGACAAAATACTGATATGCAGGACAGTATTATATAAAAAGAATGGCCTGCAGGAAAGATAGAAAGGATGTTGTGAGGATGATAGAGAGGATAATATAATGGTCAGTCTTTCCTACTGTCTCACTCTATCTGTACTAGAGTCTAGACAGATAGAATGATGGATAGAGCGATGATGCAGAATGAAAGAGAATGACTGTAAAAATGCATCGACGGATAAGATAGACAATGATAGACAGAGCTAATTAGAAACAAATAGAAGAACAGCATACAGAAAGAGTGATAGAACAGTCATTCTTTCCATTGGTCTCTCTCATTCTGTCTAGCTAGATAGAAAGAGCGACAGACACAGAAAAATAACTGAATAGAAATTGGATTGACAAAAAAAAGGGACAGATTCAAAGGATGAAGAATGTGAAAAAAATAATAATGACAGAGAGATAAGTACAAAATGATAATCTTTCCTCCATTTATCTCTCGTTCTGTCTGTCTAGACAGAAAGATAGTGACTGAAGCAAAAAACAAACCTGGAAAACGTACGATAAACAAAAGACAGATTCAAAAGAATGACAGAACTATTCAAAAAAAGGAAAAATGAAGGACAGATGAAGGAGCAATGGAAAGAATGATCATTCTGTTATTTTTAGCTTTCTATGTAGTCAAACAGAAGGAGAGAAGGGCAGAAAACGATACTTGAACGAACGATTGATGAACAGATGAAAGACAGACAAATAGAAAATAAAAAAACAACAAACCGACAGAAAAAAAAGACAGATTAAAAGGATGACAGAACTATAACAAAAATCGAGAAAGAAAAAGGACAGAGAGAAAGATAAAAAGAAGAATGGGCCATTTTTCCATCCGTTCATCTCTCGTTCTGACTGACTAGATAGAAAGTAGTGAAAAGGCAGAAAGAATATTACATTGAATGAATGACTGGTGAACAGACAAATAGACAACAAAATATTAACAAAAAAACGATAGACATGATGGATAGAATGAATGACAAAAGACTATGGCAAGACAGAATTGATTTATGTAGAAAGAATGTCTTTCAGAAAGACAGAAAAAAAACAATAGAATGGTCAGTCTTTCCACCCGTCTTGCAGGATAGACAGAACAAAAATTTGAAAGAAAATTAACGATAGAAAAAGATCTTAATTTTTCCTCTTCATTTATCTCTCAATCTGTCTGACTAGATAGAAGAGTTTGTTATTTTATTTAGACAATATAAAATTATTACCATTACCATATTTATTGAAGTCAGAATTATTAACCCTCCAAAATGATTAGCACCTCTGCAGTGTTGCCAGATTGGGGCGATTTTGATTGTGCAGTAAAAAATTCATTAGCGCGTAAAAAAAAATTGGGGTCGGATTTGAAAAGAGTACAGGTTTTGAACAGCTTTTGGCTGAAAAAAGTCAGCTATATCTGGCAACAACCGCCCTCTGTATATTTTTTCCCTCAATTTCTGTTTAACAGACGAAGATTTTTTCAACACACTTCTAACTATAAGTTTTAATAACTCATTTCTAATAACTGATTTATTTTAGCTTTGCCATGATGACAGTAAATAATATTTAACTAGATATTTTCAAGATACATACTGCCGCTAAAGTGACATTTAGAAGGCTTAACTAGGTTAATTAGGGCAAGTTATGTAATTGGGCAAGTCATTGTATATAACAGTGGTTTGTTCTGTAGACAACCAAAATAAAATACTGCTCAAGGGGGCTAATAGTATTCACTTTAAAATGGTTTAATAAAATAAAAAATTGCTTTTATTCTAGCTGAAATGAAACAAATAAGACTTTCTCTAGAAGAAAAACTATTAGAGGAAATACTGTGAAAAAAATGCTCTGTTAAACATAATTTGGAAAAAAACTTGAAAAGAGAGAAAAAAAAAAAAAAAAGGCGCTCAGGAGGGTTAATAATTTTGACTTCACCTGTACATTTCAATAGTGTACTAGCTTAGATTTCAGCTGTACTACAGCCTGTGCTCCATCATTAATCACACGCGGGTCCCATATAAAGGCAGTTTGGGTGCTTCATTGCTCAAGTGTGTCTCATCATACGGTCATATTGCTCTCTGCTGAGCTGTTCAACATCAGCACAAACACACACTCACATCAGCACAACGCCAGCGCTACATGTGTGCGCTCCAGCACAGGATCACACACACTGCAGCAGAGGATTACGGGTCCGCCAGGACACTCGCTTAAATCAACTTATGCTTTTACGAACTCGGGTTTAAAGGTATGTGACAGCCCTGTTCTGCCGGTCGTCGAGGAGGTCAAAGATTATTAAGATCCCTTGCGCAATTTGGATCCAGAGAGTATCCGAAATACAGCAGAGCCATACAATACAGACCATAACAAACATACCAGAAAATGTAGGAGTAAAATAGAGTGAAAAGCCCCCTAATAAAGACCATTTAAAGAGATGAATAGTTGACTAAATATCCATCAAGTGTTTATTAGTGCGATATTTTAGATTTTTGCACAAGAGGTTTTTTGGTCCAATAAGCAAGACCTTATTTTTTTCCTCAATTTAGTAACAGGATTATTAGCCATTAGATGTAATTAGCACTCTGATTTTTTTAACACGTTTATTCTTGTGTGATATCATTAAAACATTAAACATCCCATATAGTGGTAGTAAGTAAAAAGCAAGGACCCAAGAACTAAGCCTTGATGTACACCACAGTGTACTTTGAACAGTGGTGTAAAGTAACAAATTACAAAAACTCAAATTACTTTAATTGAGTAGTTTTTCCCTCAGGAGTTGTAATTTACTAAGTAATTTTTAAAATGTGTACATTTTTACTGCAGAATCGGTACTTTTACTCCACTACTTTTCTTCAACCTGCAGCCATTACTTTATATTTTCATGTCTATGGCGATTAGCTGAGGGAAAAAAAATTCCTGTGATTCCTGTACAATCAGAATGCACATAGAAAGTAAATCTCATTATACTGAACTACCTGAAGACGTGGGTGCCTTATAAATGCAGCAAACCGCTTGAAAGCATTAAAAGTGTCCAAGAAGATGTCTTCACTGTTTACTGTGATGACTGAAATCACTATGTAGTCTTGAACAACTACTAAATGCACTACAGAATGTTACGTTTACACACACACACACACACACACACACACACACACACACACACACAAGCAGAAATTGCATGTAAACGCGTCAGCTTTTCACAGTGTAATACTCACTACTAGGGCTGGGCGATAAAATTGGTATCGATATTTATTGATCAAACAGCATAGTCAATATCAATAAAAAAAGTTTTGTTGATATTGACAAATATCAATATTTTTAGTTTTTTTACTATTAATACTATTTGCCTTAATTATGTTGGTAAATCATAATAAAGGGGTTAAAAAAATCGTAATATTCCTAAAATTTACTGTTAAAAAAAAAAAAAAAAAAAAAAAAGAAAAATTCTATAATTATTAAATGTCGAATGATATGAAACAATGTTGTGATAATTTGCAATATTGCGAGTTGTTTGCAAAATCACCCAGTCCTACTGCCTACTCTTTTGTACTTTTAAAAGGTCTACTTTTTACTCATACTTTGAGTAATATTTACAACAGATACTTTTATTCTACTCGCACTACATTTTTGGGCAAGTGATGGTACTTTTACTTGAGTATGATTTTTCAGTACTCTTTCCACCACTGCTTTTGACCAATATGATCTTTTTTAACTCGCAAAAATTGATCAAAATAACCTATGACCGTATGTTAATCAGACTTTGACTTTAAGTTGGAAAAATAAGTTGGAAAAAGTATGAAATTTTATTCACTTAATTCAAATGATTTTTCTTCCTTTACAGGTGACATGTTAAAACATACATCCTAATTAAAAATGTACAAGAATTCGCAAGAGACCATTAAATGAACTGGTTTGTGTGATGGTTCTTAATGATTTTTGTAAGAACCATGTATGCAAGTTTTCGACCCTTCTAAAGCATAAAAATATCATAATATGTTTGCAGATATTTATGAAACATGCTAAGTGAACATTGTTTATCTAAGAAACATTGCTGAAGTCAGATATTCTGCAAATGCGAGTTAAGTGCCGGAATGGCTGTCTTTATTTTAGTCATTTAACTACCCCAATGCCAGTTTAGCCAACTATATTTTCACCATCCCGGGTTGCCTTGTTGGAAAACAATGCATTCATTCAATCATTCAGGAAGCCTCTCAAAGTATGTATCTGCAACCGAAATGCGACCTCTGGTGGACAGTAGCAGACTCCGAAATGAGACACAGAGTTCCACATGAGGTTATTAATTAGCAAATAATATAAATATTACTAATGTAAACATTAGGTGAGCAGGTTACATTGTAACCCCGTGTCCTAACAAAACGCTACGTGATGAGATTTGATAAGCAATTTGGCTGTTTGCACCAGACGAAACACGACAGAAATTTAAATACAGCCATTCCGCCTCAGAATAGTGCACTCACTGCACCTCAACGAAATGGTAAGGTTTATAATCGAATTAAACCTTTAACATTATTAAATGTGCATGCTGAATCACTGATGTGTTGGTTTTGAGTCACAGTTCTAAAGTTCAGTATCAAAATGTTTATTTTGATTTTAAGATTTGAGGTGAACTATCTGCTGCTGCTTTCAGTAGTATTGATGTAAAATGTCATTGAAACTCACATTATTAGCATTTAACACTGAATAAAGCACATGAGGTGTACCTGAGGTGATTATGGTCATAGTTCTCTCTTAATCAGCTGGAAAAAATAGAAGCAGTTTCTAAAATAGACATTTCAGGTGTTTCAGGAACAAAAACTCCTTTTAATATGGAAAATAATACTTCTATTGCGTGCAGTTGCTTTTATTTAGAACTAGATTTAAAACCAGCCTTAAGGCTCACTCCTGTTGATGTTGTCAATCTGGCAACCTGCGTTTGCGTGCGTTTTGAATCAGGAGTGCAATACCTATTTCAACCACTGGGTGTTCAACTTACATACTGCACCGTTAACAATATTTGCAGCGGAAACCATTTTGAATCTTGTGATGGTTTTCTAATGTTTTCAGCAAGAATGTCATTTCAGCTTTAAGAACTAAAAGCAAAGTCTTGCACAGCATGTTAGAAAAATGTGTCAAAGTTACATGTAGGATATTATAAAAAAACGTGTGACTCAAATGGGAAATGTTAAGAAACATTCTTCACATTGTGATGAACATTCTTTGAAAACATTTTGCATGAAAAGAAGAATCATTTTTTTTTGCTTGGAATTGATTGAGTTTCTCACAGCATCAAGTTAAGAGTGAATAAAGCAGAGTTGGTAATGTTCAAGCTCAGACGCAGAAAGAAAACAAAATCGAACACAAACTCCCACACTGCCAGCGCTTTCAAATCAATCATAATATAGTTGAGACGTTCGGTGGTGCTTGGAAATGTCAGTGTTCATCTCTCAGAGTAACACTAGTTAATCGCCTTTTATCAATAATCAATACAGTCCATCAGTCAGCTCTTTAAGCTGATGCACAGAGACAGCACACCTACACCTTAAAAAGCTTTTCCATCAGGGTCATTCAAGCTAACCATGCCGATAATGTCTTAAATCTTAAAACTTTAATGCTTGAGTAAGTGAGTGCTCTTTTAATCTTGCATCAATGGTGATGGTAATGGATTATTATCATGCTACAACAGAACAGAAGTTCACCAAATCCACTCAAAAAGAGTCCACATTACAAGTGAAGATAGCTGGATTTGGAGCATGCAATACTGTAATTTTGTTTTGCGTGAGAAGACATTAGAGTGTGATGCTTTCATTTAAAACAATTATGAAGCATATTAGTAGCTACAAAAAAAGGTGGGTTTTTCTTTCTTATAAAACAAGTAATAAACTATATAAACAATGTGTACATAAATTAGACACATTATTTTGGATTTCTTACTTTCACTAATGCAAATGGTCCTAAAGGCTGGAGCAGAACATTTGCGCATCACAAAGCAACACTCTGAGTCTTGAACAAATCATTTGAGTCAG